>NC_056747.1:140092515-140100015 GCF_019279795.1 Protopterus annectens
GCTTTAGGCCCAGTCCCTCCCTTCCTAGTAGTTGGAGTGACTGTTTTGTAGGGATTTAATTTTTCTAAGTTAATTACTAATTTAATTTAAATTTTAACAAGTGTAATCGGTGTGTGTGATTGTGTTGGTTACACCTTGTTTTTTTCTTTGGACATGTCTAAGGAATCGAAGGTCTCAGGCTTTAAGAAGTGTGACTCGTGCTGTCAGAAGATGTCTCTGACAAACGGTCACACTTCTTGTGTATACTGCCTGGGACCTTTGCACCTGCAGGACTCATGTGCTGTTTGCCATGGCTTCAGCCCTAGAGTCCTGCAGGAGCGTAAAAATAAGCTCATTCTAAGGGGCTTATTGAAGCCTGAGGGTCCCTCGACTCAATCCTCGGGGAAACCCTCGAAGCCTCCCAGACCTTCGGCTCCGGTATCTGAGCCGTCTTCTGGGGGTCCGAAGGCGGTTCGAACATCGGCTCCGGCCGGAGCCGATGACTCTCGAACTCATGTCCCTACTATTTCCTCGGCTCCGGCCGGAGCTGAGTAAGACATCGCTGAGTCAGCTCCAATCAAATTGTCGGAACCGACCTCCAGAAAAAGGTCCCGATCTCCATCTATCGGCTCCGTTCATTCTGCTCCAGCATCACCATTGCTGTCTGAATGGAGCCATAGATCTCACTCCTCTAGGTCGTCGAGACTATCAGATCATGACCTTCAGAGGGAAGTGAGTCGACTTAAGTCCGAGGCACTGGCCCAGATGCTTCAAAGTCCGACTCAACAGTCGAGGACTATTCCCATTACTCAAAATGTTCATCCTCTGACTTTTCTGAGTTCAGAGCTGGGGCGCCTCGGACCCGACACTGTGGTGGCATCGGAACCGATACCTTTGTCTTCGGTGCCGTCATCTGCTCCGATGTCTTCCTTGGAAGAATCTCGGCGCCGGACTTCCCTCGTCTGCTCCGAGGGTGCGAGTGGCATCGGACCCTTGTCCAACCCCGCTCTCCCTCTCGGTGCTTCGGCGCTGGTGAGTTCGGCTCCGACATCGGCCTCGGAGCCATCACTGTCAGTGCCGGGGGAGGTTTTCAGCTTTTCGGAGCGGAGACCTCTGGCTCTGCCTGACGGGGGTGCCTTCGAGGTCATGAGGAGCGTGTTAGAACCAGGTTCAACTCCACAGTCTGCTCCTTCTGCCCCTCCCTCCACGGTGCCTCCGGTAATTTCTGCTCACTCTCTCATCCCGGACCGTAGAGAGCCAGCTCCTCAAGTACCCCCAGTGGGGATCTCCTCCTCTTCCGAGGCCTCTCCTGACCCGGTGGGAGAGCCCCCTAGGAAGAGGCAGTGCAAGAGGAAGCACATTGACTCCCCTGAGTCTGTCACCTCTGACACAGATTTAGAGGATTCTGAAGGTTCCCCTCGTTCCCCCTCTGAAGATGTCTCCTTTGCAGACACCTCGAAATCTTAAAACAGAGGGGGAATTGGCCAGCCCTCAACCCTTCAGAGGATGAATCGGTGTATCTTGAGGCGTTTGGCTCTCGCCCTTCCACCTCCTGGGTGTCCCCTCCCTTTGACCCCCTCATGCAAGTGGTGGCAAAGAAGGCCTGGGCGGCTCCTGACTCAGTGGAACCCACCCCCAGGAGACCATCAAAATTTATCACTACCCCCAAGGACAAAGAATTTTTAACCAAAGGCGTCTCTGTTGATGCTATGGTGGTGGCTGCGGCCACCAAGGAGTTAGCTGATCCTTCGGTGCCTGTTCATCCTCCTAACAAGGAGTCTAGGTCGATGGACAGGTACGGGAAGCTGATGTTCTCGTCTGCGACCTTTACTATGCGCTCGCTGAATTACCTGTGTCATTTCACTCGTCTTCAGAGGGATTTGCTCAAGGAAGCGAGCGAAATGTTAAAGGACCCAACAGCTGCGGGTTTTCAGGATAGGATGAACTCTCAGCTGGCGACCCTTAATTCTATAACTAACTCCTCCATGCGCCTCCTTTCATATGCGGTGGATGGAGCGAGTAGAGTGGCAGGTACAGGTGTAGCCTTGCGCCGGCACGTCTGGATGCGGCTATAACTTTGCGGACCCTTTCAAGGCGTCCTTCACTAATTCCCCTTTTGATGGATCATCCCTCTTTGGTCCTCAAGTGAAGGAAACCCTGACTAGGTGTGAGACTGATGGCAAAACTCTCTCTGCCGTCGGAGTCCATTTTTCTACTCCTAATAGGCCTTACCCCAAAGGCCAGAAGGGGGGAAAGATGTGGTTCCGCAAACTATCTCAGGGAGATTTGCCTGACGCACAAAGTCTATTCCCTTCAGAGGCAGAGGGGGGAACAATAATGGTAGATGCCGTCCTAGAGGCAGAGGGGGCCCGTAGAATCAGGGCAGTCGAGAAACCTTTTCCGACCAGCCCTTCCAGTATCCCTGAGGTGTTGCCCGACTGTCCACCTTCGGAGGCAGTCGGGGGAAGATTATCTCTGTACCCAGAAGCCTGGCTATCCCTAACTCAAGACAAGTGGGTACAGTCTAGCATTTCCAAAGGCTACAGAATCCCATTCCTTTTCATTCCGAAGCAATCCAAAAAATCCCTTCCAGACGTTCCACCCAGTCAAGGGAGCAAGCAGCACTAGAAATTTCAAAGCTGCTTGCAAAAAGAGCCATTCAACCAGTTCCAGCAGACCAACAAGGATCCGGAATCTACTCCAAATTCTTTTTGGTTCCAAAGAAAACGGGGGACTGGAGACCCATTTTGGATCTCAGCAACTTGAACAACTTTGTAAAGAAAACAAAGTTCCGGATGGTCACGCTGCAGTGCATTCTACCCCTTTTGGGGCGGGACAACTGGATGTGCTCAATAGATCTCCAGGATGCGTACTATCACATCAAAATGAGTCGACGCTCCAGGAGATTCCTCCGCTTCAGGCTGGGAACCAGTCATTTCCAATTCAGGGCCCTGCCCTTTGGTCTCACTACAGCCCCCCCGAGTATTTACCAAATGCATGGCAGTGGTCGCCTCTCATCTGAGACTACAAGGATTCCAGGTGTTTCCATATTTAGATGACTGGCTCATTACAGCCCCCACCAAGCATCTGTTGCTTCTTGCCAGAGACTACACCTTTCACACATGTCAAACACTAGGCATTTCAATAAATTACGAAAAGTCTGTCTTGTCGCCTTGTCGTGTTATTACCTTCATAGGCGCAAATCTAGACACAATCAACATGTCAGCCAGACTCAGAGCAGAGAATAGCAGACATACACAGACAGGTCTCTCTTGTCTTGCAGAGCAACAAAGTCAAAGCCAGACTGATCCTGAAGGTCTTAGGGATTATGGCGGCGGCCATCCCTCTTCTACCATTAGCCCGCTTCCATATGAGAATTTTACAATGGATGCTCTTCACACAATGGTCTTTCCAACGACTTCCAATGTCCCATCCTACTCAGATAACTCAATCGTGCAAGAATCATCTCTCTTGGTGGATCACATCTCCCCAGCTCCACCTAGGGAGACCTTTCGTCCCTTCCCCTCCGGTTGCTACAGTGACAATGGACACCTCCCTGATCGGGTGGGGGGGCATTACCAGGGCAGGACGGTCCAAGGCATGTGGCAACCTTTCGAGTGCCACTTGCACATAAATGTCCTAGAGATGAGAGCGGTGCTTCTAGCGTTGCAAGCCTTACAAGACTCTATTCCCAAGGGAACTATAGCAATTCAGACAGACAATATGTCTGTAGTGTGGTACATCAACAAACAAGGCGGAACCAGATCTTACCCCCTATGTCGAGAGGCACTCAGACTGTGGCAATGGGCGATTTCTTCTCAGCGGTCTCTGTTAGCAACGCACATTCCCGGGAAGTCCAGTGTGATTGCAGACAAATTGAGCAGAGCTATTCTCATGCCTCACGAGTGGTCTCTGAAGAATTCAGTGTTGGAGAAAGTTTTTTGAAAGTGGGGCCGGCCTTGCTGCGACCTTTTCGCTACTCCCCAAAAAAGCAAGTGCGACGATTTTTTCACCCTCTTTCCCCAACCAGGCCACCCCAGCAGAGACGCTCTAGTACACGATTGGCCCCGGGGACTTATGTATGCTTTTCCTCCCTTCTCACTGATCTCAGCTAATACAGAAAGCTATCGCTCAGAAAGCTTCCATGATCCTCATTGCCCCTTACTGGCCTCGACAGGTTTGGTTCCCATTTCTCCACCGTTATCTGTTGGAGCAACTTTGGCATCTGGACCCAGTTCCAGACCTCTTGACCAATCAGTCGGGTCAGTTGCACCACTCCCTTCCTTCTCTGAACCTCACAGCATGGTTCCTCCAATTCCAACTCTAGCCAGGCTTCCTCTAATATCTCATTCAGTTAGAGATATTTTGATAGCCTCTCATAAATCTTCCACTCGGAAGATTTATCATAGTAAGTGGAAACGTTTTTCCTGTTGGGCGCAGTCAAAGAATATAGATCCTTTCACTGCTTCCATTCAATCCGTTTTAGACTTTCTAGCCGAACTTTTCCACTCAGGTTCGTCCCAGTCTACCATCAAAGTTCAATTGGCAGCAATTTCAAACTTTCATGTTGGAGTCTGAGTCCTCCATTATGTCTCACAAACTCTGCAAAGCCTTTTTAAAGGGAGTTTTTCTCCTCAAACCACCTATCAGGGATCCTCCTCCTCAATGGGATCTCAACTTGGCTCTAGCGTCCTTAATTCTTCCCCCCTTTGAACCTGCGGCTTTATGTTAAATGAAGTTACTATCTTGGAAAACACTCTTTAGTAGCTATCACTTCAGCTAGAAGAGTCTCTGAACTCCATGCTCTGTGTAGTCCGACCCCCTTACCTTGTGTTTCATAAGGATAGGGTGTCCTTGCGTACTAACCAGTCTTTTTTGGCTAAGGTAGCTTCACTGGCAAATTTGAATCAAACCATTGACCTTCCTGTGCTCTTCCCTAATTATTCTAATAGGTCAGAACAAAAATGACATTGCTTAGATGTTCATCGCCAACTTAGGTACTATTTAGGCAGGACCAAACAATTCAGGAAGTCTGATCAACTGTTTGTTTCTTATGCAGAAGGTAGAATGGGCCTTCCAGTTCTCTCTAGATGGCTTACTTCGTTGTAGATCAGACATCAACAGTTGCCATCCAAACCCAGGGCTCATTCAACTAGAGCTTTAGCCACATCTATAGCTTTCCAAGATAGGCTGCCTATTGATTCGATTTGTTCTGCAGCTACTTAGGCTTCTCCCCATACCTTCATTTCTCATAAGTTGGACTTGGCCTCTAGGGACCGAGCCAACTTTGGTTCCACTGTACTCAAGAGTCTGTTCCGATAGGCCACCCGGGACAAGGTGCTAGGGACGCGGTCCCATCCAGCAAGAATGAAGGCGAGATAGACAACTTAACATTTAAAAGTTATGTACCTACCATAACGTTCCATGTTAGTTGTCTTCTTCTCGCCTTCTTTCTTGCGTCCCACCCTCCTTCCCCCTAGCCTGGACAGACCTAGAGGAGTTTGTTTTGTTCCTTTATGGAATTTCCTTGCTGGGCTTAGCTATCAAACGAGATCTGAGGAGTTACCGCCTAGCATTGTGGGATATAGGGGAGCCTCGAGCCGGTGGAACTAGCTCTCGAGCTTTGAGTGGCCGAGTCGGAGCCGAGGATCGGCTTCGAACCCATCCAGCAAGAAAGAAGGCGAGAAGAAGACAACTAACATGGAACGTTATGGTAGGTACATAACTTGTAATTACTGGATGCACCCTTACAGCAGGACGTTTTATTTGGTGTGAAAGCAGAAGAGGTTTTAAAGAAAATGGAAGATAAGGCAAAATCTTTGCGGACAGTCAAGGATTTTTTACAGGTTCAATCCCCCTCATTTCAGCAGAAATTGGCCAACCAAAAACTGGTTCTTAACAACTTCTGACAGACCACGGAGGGGGCAAATACAGACGCCCAAGGGGCAGAGGTCCGCCACAAGGCTCTTGCAAGCCACGACAATGGGTTGCCACAACCCAGAAAGGAGGAGAAGACAGGTCTCAAACTATCAGAAGACAAACACAAAGACTTGCCCCTCAGACTGCCAAGCAAATCACTCTTGGCAGCTCCCTTGGGAGGTGGCACATCATCACAAAAGACAAATGGGTCCTAAATATTGTAACTCAAGGATACAGGTTCCACTTTCACACTTTACCAAGGATAAAAGGAATGCCAAACTTGCCACCAAATCAATGGGCAGAGGCTCAAAGACAAATTACAGCACTCATGGACATGAGAGCCATTCAACAGGTTCCTACACAGGAGCAAGGACAAGGATTTTACTCAAGACTCTTTCTAGTTCCCCGAAAGGACAAAGCCTGGAGACCCATTCTGGACCTTTCAATTCTAAACACATAACTGGAAGTACCTAAATTCAAGATGCTCACACTGCAGCAGCTTATTCCCATGCTGGGCAAGAAGGCTTGGCTAGTAACGTTGGACCTCAAGGAGCCATACCTGCATGTCCCTATCGGACAAAATTGCAGAAGATACCTCCGATTTATAGCAGGTACAACTCATTACCAATTCTCTGCACTGCCCTTTGGCTTATCTACTGTGCCCAGGGTCTTCACAAAATGCCTGGCACCAGTAATTGCATACTGCAGACAAAGAGGAATCCAAATATAACCATACCTGGATGACTGCCTTATTCAAGCAGGCAGCAAGGACATTCTTTTAAAACATCTGGCGTTTGTAAAAAATCTACTAAGTTGCCTAGGGTACACAGTAAATGAAAAGAAGTCAAAACTAGTGCCCTCACAAGACATAATATTCCTGGGTGCCAGCTTAAATACAACGGCCCAGATGGCTTATCTCATGCCAGACAAGCAAGGACAACTGACTCAATACTTCAAAATGATGGCAACAAGGACCCAACTCCCTGCAAGAAAAATTCTGCAGGCCTTATGCCAAACTGCATATGAGGAAATTACACTGGTACCTGAAAAGCGTATGGACTCAACACAGCCACAGCTTGGAAACAATAATACCACTAATTCCCTGCCTTCAACAGGAGTTTCTATGGTGGGCTCAGGCATGTCACCTCAACAAGGGTCAGCCTTTCTTATTGCCCACAGCCAGGCAAACAATAACAACAGATGCATCTGATTACGCCTGGGGAGCACACATGGCAGGACACTGTATTCAGGGCAAATGGTCTGCAGATCAAATGCATCTCCACATCAATCAAAAAGAGATGCTAGCTGTACAAAATGCCCTAACAGCTTTCAAGGACCTCCTACATCCAGGACAACTTCTAATAAAGACTGACAACACCACAGTGATGTGGTACATAAACAAGGGTGCACACATTCCTACCCCCTATGCAGGCAAGCAATGACCTTGTGGAACAGAGCACTGACCTACCAAGTTCAACTACAAGCACAATTCCTGCCAGGAAAGGAAAATACATTGGCAGACGAACTAAGCAGAAATATCAAGGATCCTCACGAGTGGAAATTAGACCCACAAGTATTCACAATGATGACACAAAAATGGGG